>NC_064540.1:18431973-18439473 GCF_023856365.1 Brienomyrus brachyistius
TCAAATCAGAGACACAATAAGGACCTTCTCAGCATGAGCGATTTATTATCCTCTCCAAAGCGGTCGATCTCTGCCCTGGATAGTTTCCACACCAAAGTAAGCTTTTCCATTTTGCAATGTTCTGTACCAAGCTGGTTAGTCCTATAGTGGGGTGACTGATTATGAGGCCCCCAGAACACCTGGAATCCGGCCCCCATTATTCTGTCCGCATAACCTGCACATGCTTCTTCCATTTACATCCATGTTCTGTCCTGCTCACCATGCACCCTCCCCCCTCCACTCCCCCTCACCCTGTCCCTCTGTGCCTCCCGCAGCTCCTGCAGGAACTCCCTCAGCCCACTGCGCAGGGTCTCTGAGTCCAGCTCCGGCAGGGGAAGGGGCAGCGGAGTGTCGCCCCGCTCGGGGGAGATGGGTCTCGAGCCTGCGCCCTTCTCCGAGGCCCCACTGCTGCTCGGCTCATCCCAGCCTGGTGGGGAAACCCAGCCCGCTGTGAGCTCTGACACTGGAACAGGCTCTCAGTCATATGCTGAAGCAGAGCGACACACCCGCATCAAATAACCACAGACCAAACTGTTCCTCCGTCTATAAGGTCTGTAATAAATTATGACTCTCAGTTTTCTCTGGTTTCCCTTGAGTCACAGAGAATCACATCAAACCACATTAGGCAATCCCACGATAAGCGAAACCGGTTAATAATAAGCTAATTTAGGATATTCTGCTCCTGACCTATTAATTGGCAGTATTTTTAAAGCACCGCTGTAGCATAAGAGATGATATGATGATGTGGTTTTGTGATTATTGTGGTTCAGACCTCTGGAGGGTGATGTGGAGCGGCGTAGGGGCGAGACGCTGCGATGTCGCGAGAGCGCGGGTGTCCCAGGGGATGTGGTGGCGGGGCTCCGCCCCCGGCCACTGGCCGAGCTCCTCCTGCCCCCAGCGCCGATGCCTAGCGTGCGGCTCAGCGCCGACTGCAGGCTCCCCAGTCGGAATTCCAACTCCTTGGCACGGGCCTCCGCACGGGCAAGCTCCGCCTCCGTGGCGGCCAGGCGGCCCTGCGCCTCGCTGAGGTGCAAGCTGGCCTGCGCCGCCCCGTCCTGCGCCGTCTGCGCCCGCAGCGCCAGGTTGCGCGCCTCGTCCTGCAGCTTCTTCTCGCAGCCGCGGGATTCCTGGAGCTGAGCAGAAAGCTCCCGTTCGCTGCTGCGCCAGCCGCACTCCGAGTCGGCAAGTCGCCGCTGCAGCGTGGACATCTGGGGGGGGGGGGGGGGGGCACGGAGAAGACAGCTGTGTGGATTCCCACCTCTGACCTTCGGCCTCTGAACTTCCGGCATCTTGATATCCACCCCCGTTACCCGACATCCTCAGAGCCACCAAATGGGATTTAACACCAAACATAGCCCAGCTAATAAACATTATGTTTATTACATTGGTCACATAAAACATTACTAACATATTTATAATATTTTATTAAAAGGATTGTGGTATCCCATGTGATAGGTTTGATAATTTTATACATAAACCAATATAAACAAAAGTTAATTAAAGTCATATGAGAATAATATATAATTAAAACCATAAGTAGCACCCACACACAGCCAAATGCAGCCATATGCAGCTATGCGCAGCCACACACAGCCAAATGCAGCCAAATGCAGCTATTCACAGCCACACACAGCCAAATGCAGCCATATGCAGCTATGCGCAGCCACACACAGCCAAATGCAGCCATATGCAGCTATGCGCAGCCACACACAGCCAAATGCAGCCATATGCAGCTATGCGCAGCCACACACAGCCATGTACAACTGCACGGGGCCCCACCCACCTCCTTCTTGAGGGTGTTCCTGACTGTCTCTGCCTCGGCCAGCCTCTGTTTCAGCGTGAACGTCTCCCTCGCTCTCTCCTCGTCCCGCTGCTCCTCCAAGGAGATCCGGGCCTGTAACTCTGCCACCTGCCGGCCCCTCTGCTCCTTCTCTCCGTCCAGCACCTTTATCTGGGGGGGGGGGGGGGCACAAGAAAGGCATGTGTCACGCGGGAGGTAACGGCAGCACTCTTGGAGTCTGACCTCCACACCGTTCTCCCCCCCGACCTGTCTGCGCAGCTCCTGCAGTTCCCGGCGAGCCTCCAGCCGCGACCGTTCCACCTCCCGCAGGCAGCTGCGCAGCTCAGCCACCTCACGCTGCGCAGATGCCAGGCTCTCCTCCAGCACAGCCAGCTTTTGGTCCTTCTCCTCACACTGACGTTTTGTGCTGGGGGGGGGGGGTGTTAACACACAGATACTGCACAATGACTGACGTGAAACATGCCTGTGTCTAAGCTAGGTAACATGTCGCCATGAAGGTAAATCACCGACAGGCATTACACAGCATTTCATGCTATTTCAAATTATGCAGAAATAATTACGACCAGAGCGACCGGCCAGATGTGCTGAACATGCAATATAAACTATTTTGTGTGCATATAGAAAATGCAGAAACAGAATTATATGTGTTTGCAATATTCTGTTTAGAAGCTTTAACTTTAGCTTTAACTGACATCATGATTTAATTTAATTACTGGACGCTATAATCCAAAGAATTGGAACCCTTACCCTTTGCATTGTTAATGCAACGAGCCGACTGCATTTCATAGCTTAATATAGGTCGAACTAAGACTGAAACTGCATTTTTGCACAAATTCTGTCAGCTTTTTTGCACGGGGGTCGTTGACGTTTTTCCCTGGAAGCTGATTGGCTGAGAAGGCCGAGCTAATCAAAGTGAGCCTTTTGCTCTGGGTGACAAACACAAGGGATGTCTGGGTTTACGGGGATACATTCATTAAACATTATCAGATCTGATCAGACACCGCTCTCCCCTTCAAAGGTGCGGCCCCTCTGGCAGCTCAGCTTTCATCACATCACAAACAAACTGGCAGGGGGGCAGCCCAGGTTCAGATATGCGCTATTGGGAAGGGCAGTGCATCTCCTGCATCAGTCAGCTGCGTGTATCGCATTTCCTGCGATGACACTGCCTCACTTCATAGCAGTGTGTCTCAGCTGGTGGGTCACGTAGTATGTGAGTTAAAAAAACAAAAGAGGATAAAACTAGCTCCAGCACCCCCCCTCTTCCCGACATCACCACCCTTACCCCCCTCATGCAAGGATACCGAGGGTCCTGAGGCCGAAGCAGCCCCTCCTGTTGTTACCGCTTTCACTACGCCAGACACTTTCTTGCAGTATGCGGTCATGTCCTTCGGATTACGTAATGCCCCAGCAACCAGCCTGTGTACATATCAGGTGCGTAGGCAGTGACTGTCATTTTTGTTTTGGGAGCTTATGTTGTATACTGTTGTTTGGATAGTGAGTGAGGCGTGGTGTTTGTCATTTTGATTCCTTTGCACTTAGGTAAGCTAGCTTTGTGTTGCGCTCGGAAGCTGGGTTTTGTTTATTGTTTTGCCGATAGCCACTCCTGGGTCCTTTTGCACTGGGTTTATTTGTTCTGTGTCCGTGGCGTGTCAATAAAAATAGAAAATGATTTTAAAAATACCCCTTTGTACACGTGTGTTCCCTTGTCCACCACGCCCTGTTATCCCCTTACTCCACTTTCACTTTCCCTTTCACTAGACTGGGGCTCGTGTCTCTAATCTCCATCTCTATGAGGTGTGTACGTTTGTGACCCTGAAAACGAAACCTAAAAGCGTCAGGGTATCCCTCTCCGTCGCGATTTTTAAGTCTTGTTTAAAAATGTACTTATATTCTTTGGCTTTTGGCCCCTTTAATGGTTCTGCTGAATTTGTCTTTATTTATTTTCTGTTTGTTTGCTTTTTTAATTTTTAATGATTTATTTTGCTTTATTTTCTTTCTTACTCTGCACTGCACTTTGACCTACAGCATGAGCCCCCAGTGTGGTTTAGAGGTCTCCGCCCCCACCTGATGCGCTCACTCTCCGCCGTCCTCAGGCTCTCCCTCAGCTGGCTGTTGGACTGGCCTAGCGTGTCCCTCTCCTTGGTGACGTCCCCCAGGGCCCTCCGCAGCTCCGCCACCTCCCGCCGCTGGGCGTCCCGGCCGTCACGCAGCTGGCAGATCTGCCTCTCCGCCTCCAGCAGCTCCCTCCTCAGTCCGTGGCCACTCTCCTCACTGCCCGACAGGGAGGCCCTGCACTCCTCCAGCTGGGGGGGCACTAGGGTCAGTGCCGGGTCACACACCTGGCGTCCAGAGAGACCCCTCTGTCCCCGCTCACCTCCTTCAGGGCGGCGTCTGCGTGCGTCTGCAGGTCTGCGCAGCTCTCCTGCAGCCGGCTCAGCTCACGGCCGTGCGCATCGCCTGCGTCGGCCAACTGCGATCGCAGGTCTTGCAGCTCCTCAGTCAGAGCCCCCACCGTAGCCTGACCATATGGAGAGATTGGGGGGGAGGCATGAGCAGTAAATATCCTGAGTGAGAAGGAGTCAGAGCCTGAGAATACACTGATCCTGTTTAAGTGAGAGTTTAAGCGCTGGTCTGACCCCCCTCCTCACCCTCTCCTGCTCTTTGAGGCGGGCCACTTCCCTACGCAGCCGGTCCAACTCCAGGGTGACCCCCCCCAGCTCAGCCTGCAGGGCAGACACCCGCTCAGACAGCACCGCCTTCTCTGCCTCCTTGAGAGACAGGGCCTGCAATTGGAGAAGGGAGAGCTAAGTGTCGTTCCAGCCAGCCAATCGGAAAGCAGGCTGCCTCCCGAAGCCCCACCCCTCGGCCACCTGCTGCTTGTCGCTCTCAGCCTGCAGGAGACTCTGGTCCCTGTCGTGCTGCAGGGTGCTCAGCTCTCTCCTCAGGTCCTCCTGTTCCCGCTCCACCCGGAGGAGGGCCTCCTCTGCCTCCTGTCGCAACCTGCGGCCCATCTCCTCCTGCTCTGCCTCCAGGCGCCTCCGGAGCGCCTCCTATGGGATGAGCCAAGCATTTCATTTGCAAGGATGGGTGCCCAATGAAATGCAGTTAAAACATGGTGCTTTAATGATAAGGACAGACCTTTGAGCAGCAACAAGAAAGGAACTTCAAGGCTAAACAATGCCACAAAAGTCACAGAAGACAGAGCAGGACAGCTAGTGCTGGTAGGTCTGGAAATTATAGGCTCTGGGTTACACATGTAGTCTATATTTATATAGTGGCCGCATATGGGAATCCTGTCTGAAAAACTGACCCCTCCCATTCTCATCATCTGTCTTTTGCAGGGGTCCAGTCACCCACACCCACTCACCTTTTCTGAGATGAGCCTATCTAGCTCCTCCTGGTGGTCGATCTGGGCACTGCGCAGGACCTGCTGAGCCTCCTGTTGGGTGAGTGCCAGGGTCTGCGCTAAATTATCCTTCTCCCGCTCGCTCTGCGCCTGGGCCAGCTCCCCATCTGCTCGCACCCGCTTCAGCTCCGCTGGCGGTGGGGGGTGGGGGATGATAGGGATAAGAGCAAATAACTTTTGCTCACTTTTTCCCTCCCACTCCCTTCACTCTCTGTCCCTCCCTCCCTGCTCCCCTCTTTGTTCCTCTGTCCCTCCTTCCCTCTCTGTCTCTCCCTTCCTGCTCCCCTCTTTGTTCCTCTGTCCCTCCTTCCCTCTCTGTCACTCTATCCCTCCCACCTTCCGTTACGGCTCCTGTTCCAGGTTCTCACCGGCGGCCGTGTCCCTGCCTAGTCGCAGGACCTGATTCTCCGACTCCAGCTGCTCCCTGCGGGACTCCAGCTGCGCCAGCTGTTGCTGCACCTCGAACAGACTCGTCTCCAGGGCCTCCCTCTCCGACCTGCGAAGGGAGGGGTGGCCTTGTCATCAGGGTTATGAGGGGAGGGGGGGGTCTTGCTGTCAGGATGATGCGGGGAGGGAGCTCGAAGAAGTGGTCCTTTTCTGTGCCACTGGGGGGCGTCGCGGGTCTGACACACATTCGTTTTTTTAAGCTTCTTACAGATGCTCTGCAGAAACCACGGACCACAGCACGACTCTCTCAGGCCTGTTTGGGATCCTCGGTTCCTCATTGACATGTGGCTCTTTTCCACTGATATCAGGAGCCGAGCTGTACCTGAGCCATACTGCAAACCAACACTTTCCCATTGTAAAGTATGTGAGCCGTTCCCGAGCCGTACCTGGGCTGTATCTGAGCCATACCCGAGTCGTAACTGGGCTGTATCTGAGCCGTACCCGGACTATACCTGAGCCATACCCGAGTCGTAACTGGGCTATATCTGAGCCGTACCCGGACTATACCTGAGCCATACCCGAGTCGTAACTGGGCTATATCTGAGCCGTACCCGGACTATACCTGAGCCATACCCGAGTCGTAACTGGGCTATATCTGAGCCGTACCCGGACTATATCTGAGCCATACCCGAGTCGTACCTGGGCTGTATCTGAGCCGTACCCGGACTATATCTGAGCCATACCCGAGTCGTAACTGGGCTATATCTGAGCCGTACCCGGACTATATCTGAGCCGTACCCGAGTCGTACCTGGGCTGTATCTGAGCCGTACCCGGACTATATCTGAGCCGTACCCGGACTATATCTGAGCCATACCCGAGTCGTAACTGGGCTATATCTGAGCCGTATCCGGACTATACCTGAGCCATACCCGAGTCGTAACTGGGCTATATCTGAGCCGTACCCGGACTATACCTGAGCCATACCCGAGTCGTAACTGGGCTATATCTGAGCCGTACCCGGACTATACCTGAGCCATACCCGAGTCGTAACTGGGCTATATCTGAGCCGTACCCGGACTATATCTGAGCCATACCCGAGTCGTACCTGGGCTGTATCTGAGCCATACCCGGACTATATCTGAGCCATACCCGAGTCGTAACGGCTATATCTGAGCCGTACCCGGACTATATCTGAGCCGTACCCGAGTCGTACCTGGGCTGTATCTGAGCCGTACCCGGACTATATCTGAGCCATACCCGAGTCGTAACTGGGCTATATCTGAGCCGTACCCGGACTATATCTGAGCCATACCCGAGTCGTAACTGGGCTGTATCTGAGCCGTACCCAGACTATATCTGAGCCATACCCGAGTCGTACCTGGGCTGTATCTGAGCCGTACCCGGACTATACCTGAGCCATACCCGAGTCGTAACTGGGCTATATCTGAGCCGTACCCGGACTATATCTGAGCCGTACCCGAGTCGTACCTGGGCTGTATCTGAGCCGTACCCGGACTGTATCTGAGCCATACCCGAGTCGTAACTGGGCTATATCTGAGCCGTACCCGGACTATATCTGAGCCATACCCGAGTCGTAACTGGGCTGTATCTGAGCCGTACCCAGACTATATCTGAGCCATACCCGAGTCGTAACTGGGCTATATCTGAGCCGTACCCGGACTATACCTGAGCCATACCCGAGTCATAACTGGGCTATATCTGAGCCGTACCCGGACTATATCTGAGCCATACCCGAGTCGTACCTGGGCTATATCTGAGCCGTACCCGGACTATACCTGAGCCATACCCGAGTCGTAACTGGGCTATATCTGAGCCGTACCCGGACTATATCTGAGCCGTACCCGA